>NC_018255.1:164997-170327 GCF_000227135.1 Leishmania donovani | reverse complement strand
GGGGGGGGCGCTCGCTCTCTCTCTCTCTGTGTGCGGAGGAGCGAAGCAGCCCCCCACCGCCCACCCTCTTCGCTATCCCTGCCAATGCGAGGCCACTTCTGGTGGTGGCAAGCTCAAACGCGCCCTCATGATGTGTCGGAGGCGCCAGAGCGATGCGTCGCTGCCGACGCCGGCGGCCAGGTCCCGGAGTGGGGCGGTGTCGGTGCGACCTGCGACCGTGAACACGTCTGTGCCGCCCACATCGATGGGCAAAGCGCCAGCGGGAGTCGAGCGAATCCCACCCAACCCTCACACCGCCCACTGCGGGGGGGGGGGCCGGGGTGTCGCCCCGCGAGGGGTGCACCGCAGGGGTGGCGGCCGGCATAACGGGCCGGCTGTGAGGCGGCCTGCGCGCCGGCGGGTGCCGGGTGGAGAGAAGCTTGGCTCATGTTATACGACAGAGAGCGGACACGTTGGACAAAAGCCGTTTGTGTGTTCACTGATCTCTCTTTGGCCTCTTCACCTGACTTTCGTTTCTGGTCTGCACTCCAGCACATGAACACAGGCGCATAGCTGCACATAAGTAGTGTCTCCTCCTCTTTTGTGCTCATAGTCGGTGCTTCCATTTTGCTGTTACAGAAACGCACACGCACACACGCACAGGCTCAGCGGCTCCGTGTCGCCCTTTTCGCTTGCTTTGGTTTCTTCCGACTTTGATTCGGGCAGCGCACGTCGCTGCGCTTCTTATTTGCTGTCGTTGGCGCTGCTTTCGGCTCTGCAACGTGCCTCCGTCCTTTTTTTTTCACACTCTGAGGACGAACAGTGACGAAAAGTTGTGCAAGCGGGATGGCGTCGAAGCTGGACATTATCGTGTTGGGCGCCACAGGCTTTACCGGGCGGCTCACATGTCGCTACCTCGCACGAAAGGCGGAGCTAAAGGGGCGCTGGGGCATCGCTGGTCGCAGCCAGGCCAAGTTGGCGGCTCTCAAAGCAGAGCTGGATATCAATGTGCCCACGTTTGTGGTGGACGCCGACAAGGCAGCAACTGTGGATTCAGCGTGCGCGCAGACGACGTGCGTGATCTCTTGCATGGGGCCCTTCACGCTGGTTGGCATGCCCGTGGTTGATGCGTGCGTGCGCAACGGCACCCACTACATCGACTGCACCGGCGAAACCCCGTTTGTGCGCCGCGCGATCGCCGCATACCACGAGACTGCGGCAAAAAAGGGCGTTGCGATCGTGCCATGTTGCGGCTTCGACTGCGTACCGGCAGACCTGGGAAACTACGTTGTTCATCGCGAGGCTGGGGAGTCGTTGACAGTCGTGCGTGGTTACTTTGAAGGCAGTCCTGCTGGTGTATCGAACGGCACAATTAACTCGATAGGGTGCGTGCTAGACAGCATGACAGGGGAGGATATGAGCCCCCTGGCGCTGGTGTCGAAGTCAGACGTGCAGCCCGCGTGTACGCCCACGCGCTACGGCGTGTGGTACGAAAACGGACGGTTCACCGGCTTATTTGTCACTGCCTCGTGTGATGAGAAACTGGTGCGCCGCACCAACAGCCTCATGGGCTCCTCGGCCGCGTACGTGGAGGCCATGCAGGGGCCCTTTGCTCGTGTGATGCGCCTCACGCTTTCGACCTACGTAGCGCTTATAGCGGGGATGATTGCGCCGCTGCGCCGCTGGATGCTCAGCAAGTACTTCACCGGCACCAGCATTGGCCCATCCGACGAGGCCATGGCCAAATCCAGCTTCCGCTGCGACTTTGTGGGCAGGACGGTGTCTGGCAAGCGTGTGGAGACGACGATGTCGGCCAAGGAAGACGCCTACACTGCCACGGCGCTGTTCCTTGGTGAGTGTGCCATGAGTGTGCTGAAGTTGGCGCGCAAGCAGTCGCTCAAGGGCGGTGTCCTGACGCCAGCCTACGCCTTTGGCGATGAGCTGGTGCATCGCTGTCGGGATGCAGGGATCAGCATCAACACGGTGATCATCGATCGCGCAGCAGAGCCAAAGAAAGCACGGTAGCTTCGTCCGCCACGGTCGACAGAAACCTTTGTTGCTTGATGATTGTGCGCGGTCATCCTATTCAGTACCTCTTCCCCCGTCCCCCAACCCGAGCGCCGTCCCTTGTGCGACTGCTCGCGATGCGTCAAGTTCGTGGTGGCCCGCTCCCCATTCACGATGCACTTCGCCCGTTCCCGCCCACGCCTCCTTTTTTTTCTCAATAGTGCTTTTATCCGAAGTGTAGCCGTTCTCGCGTGTGCGATGGGAGTCTGTCCACATGAGGTGCCGTGGGAGGGGGGAGAGGGCTTCCAGCGAAGTTCAAAGGCAAAACGAGCAGCTCAACAGTAGCAGCTGATGTGTGCTCTTCGACGCGTGCAGGCAGTCCGCGCGCACCTTGCACGAATACCTGTTCTATGACAGCGGCGCGGCGAGTCTGAGTTACGGCCGCCTCCGCAGAATCGGATGCTCGACCCTGCAATACGTACCAGCGGGAGGGGGAGCGGAGACGCAGCGGTGTGCGTTGACTGCCCCTCCATCCCACCGAGAATCTCGTTCTCTGCTCCCTTTTTCGTGAAGTTCGCGCTCTTTCACTGTCTGTACTCTTGCCTGTCGTCTCTCTTCTGTATCACATGCGGCACGTTACTTCCTCTGGCGCCATCAAGGAAGGGCGAACAAACACTTTTCATGGCCACCTGTCTTGGCGTCACGATGCGCGCAGTGATCTCCGCCCTGCTGCTCTGCGGCCTTGTAGCCGAGGTGACCTTCGCCGACCCCGTCCGCAGCACCGAGTATGCCGGCCGCGTGGCGGCCGTCACCTGCTGTGAGCGTGTCGAAACCGCATGGCCCATCCTGCGGTCTTGGAGCCGCACCTGTGCCAATGAAAGAGCACGCGGTTACGCCACGGTAAAGCGGTTTGCCACAATGCTGGCCGCCTATTCGCGTTCATCTGCGCCCGCGCTTACCTTATCGCAAGTTTGCCGCGGTAAGTACCTGAGCCGTGAGGCCGTGCAGGCGTTCTTTGAGCATGCGTTCTGCGGTGCTCTGCCGATAACACACACCGACCTCGTCCACAGCGCCTACAGCCCACTCATGGAGGATGCCCCGCACGATGAGGATGCGCTGGCGTCGGATGTTGCCGTGGAGTGTCAACGCTTGCAACAGAGGTGGACGATGCAAGCGGAGCAGTGGGAGGAACTGCTAGGCGGCAGACACGATCTCGCGGATGCCCAGTACGGCCTCTGTCCGCGTTCGTGCACATGGGTGAAGGACATGTTGGCAGGCGACGCTTACGACTTGTGAAGGAAAAACGTCTCGCTACGCTCCTCTTTTTTCTTGTTCATCGTCCGCCCTCATGACGTGCGGGGGTGGGGAGGAGCCACTTCAGCGTGGCATCTCAGGACACAGGGGGGGGCGCTCGCTCTCTCTCTCTCTGTGTGCGGAGGAGCGAAGCAGCCCCCCACCGCCCACCCTCTTCGCTATCCCTGCCAATGCGAGGCCACTTCTGGTGGTGGCAAGCTCAAACGCGCCCTCATGATGTGTCGGAGGCGCCAGAGCGATGCGTCGCTGCCGACGCCGGCGGCCAGGTCCCGGAGTGGGGCGGTGTCGGTGCGACCTGCGACCGTGAACACGTCTGTGCCGCCCACATCGATGGGCAAAGCGCCAGCGGGAGTCGAGCGAATCCCACCCAACCCTCACACCGCCCACTGCGGGGGGGGGGGCCGGGGTGTCGCCCCGCGAGGGGTGCACCGCAGGGGTGGCGGCCGGCATAATGAGCCGGCTGTGAGGCGGCCTGCACAGCGGCGGGTGCCGAGTGGAGAGAAGCTTGGCTCATGTTATACGACAGAGAGCGGACACGTACAGGACGAAAAACTTTGTCGGCTGCTCATTAGCCCGAAGTGTGTGGACGTGAGGAGGAGACGCAGCAAGACGAATGGATCAATTAAGATCGCAATTATGTGCGATGGCAGATAGACCGCTCTTTCCACGTCGCCTCACATTGTGCCACCCTTTCGGCGCAGTGGCCGAGGCACTCGTGGAGCGAAGCGCGCACGCACGCCGTGACGCCCGCCATGTTTCTCGTCTCTTTGGGCGCGCCACTTCTTTTCCTTGCATCTCTTATGTTGTCCGCCCCTGGCACATTTTCCCTCCTTTTTGCGGCGCTTTCACGCTGGTCGGCTGCCACGCGTCACGCATCGGACGCACAGCTGTTGTAGACGCTGCCCCTGTGCGGGCCTGCCTATCTTCCTTCTTCAGCCTCGGATCCTCCCCCTCCGCCGACCCTCGCTACTGTCATGAGGGAGGCAGAGGCGGTGCGGTATGACCGCCAAATTCGGCTATGGGGCAAATCGACCCAGCAGCAGCTGATGCACACAAGCGTCGCGCTGCACGGTGTTGCCGGTGCCGCTGCGGAGGCAGCAAAGAACTTGGTCCTGGCAGGGGTGCGCGCGGTGGCCGTCGCCGATGAAGGCCTTGTCACAGATGCCGACGTGTGCACCAATTACTTGATGCAGGGCGAGGCGGGAGGCACGCGCGGCGCTCGCGCGCTCGGCGCACTGCAGCGACTGAACCCACACGTTTCGGTGTACGACGCAGTCACCAAACTGGATGGCTCTTCGGGAACACGGGTGACGATGGCTGCCGTGATCACTGAAGAGGACGCCGTACCGCATGTGCAAGCTGCTTTGCCGTGCGCTGACATCGTCGCACTGCATGCCACGTGCGGGCCCACTGTTCTGGCGCTCTTCCTCTATCGGCGGCTGCCGGCGCACTCGTTGGCGGAGCAGTGGCGTTGCCTCGTGGCAGAACCGAGTCTTTTGGCAGAGAAGCCGCGCGGCTACCAGAGAGCCGTTTTGGCGCTGCACGTGCGTACAGAAGCCGTGTCGCTTGGGTTCGCCGCTGCCGCCGGGAAGGCATACGAGGTGGTGAGCCGGTTGCAACTCCAGCAGCTGACGGCCGCCGATGTGCAGGAAGTACTGCAGACCTGTGCGCACGGCGCCGGCTCGGCAGACTGCGTTAGCGACACGATTGCCGGCGCGTGCATCGCTCAGCACCTGATCCGCCAAATCGGCGCCCTCAACCAGCCGCCGGACGCGCAGTCGTATCACTGGATGCTCTGCGAGTGCGGCGCAGAGGTGGAGTGCCTTGTCGGGTTGTAGCGAAGACGAAAGTAACGGTGAACGGCGGCGGCCGTGTGAGTGGGAGTAAGTGTGTGGTGCACGGCACTGATTCTGAAGGCGAAAGAGCAACACGGCAGAGCGCGGGGGCTTGCCGGCCCCCGCGGCAGATCGCCCCGCGGCCGCCCCACCAAGCGGGCAGACCATGACCCCCCCCCCCGCCCTCCCGTCGTA
>NC_018255.1:133197-164962 GCF_000227135.1 Leishmania donovani | reverse complement strand
GGCCCCAGCCCCTGCACCGGCCAGGCCGTAGCGCAGCCTCGTGGGGAACAGCCGTCGGTGGCGCGAGGGGGGGGGCCGGGATTAGGGCAGACGAAGCGCAGAGAGGGCCCCCGGCCCGCCATATGCGCGGGGTTTGGGGGGGGGGGGATGGGGGCGGGAGGGCCGCCGGTGCGCCTTGCGAGCGAGTTGTTGAGGTGAGCGACGGTGGTGCACCGCTTTCCTTCGCAGTGTTCGGTGCTTTGCTAGTGGCGCGTCCGCACGTTTGGGAGCGGGACGGTAAAGCCCGGAAGACACGCACAGTCCGGTGTGCGCAGGGCGACGGTCAGACAGAGGGACAACAAACCAGAGCACCACACACCTGCCCTAGAACATAAAACGAAAGGAACACCACGTGCGCGGGTTTGTCTTGCCGGCCGCTAGCCAAACGGCGTGGGTGCGATGGCCTCATTAATCTCCGTCGGCGCCGCCGGCCTCCTCCCGTACATCACCAAGAGCACCACCTGCGCGCAGCACGCAAGGAAGCACAGGAAGTTTGGGACGGTGATGAACATGTCGTTGGTCATGAGGCCCGCGACGAGCCAGAAGAGCGTGTTGAAAAAGGCACAGCCGACCATGACTGGAGCGAGAACCTCGGCGTTCTTCGTGACGACGATGTGTTTGAACGCCAGAAGGGGGGCGCTCAGCATCACGATGCACGCCACGCTGCCTTCGTAGCCCGTAATCGTCTTTGCCGTCTCCGGCCGCCCAGACATGGTGAGAACGATGCTCAGCAGCAGGTGTGCCGCGCTGAGCACGAAAAAGAAGGCGTACGTCAGGACGCTTTTGGAGTAAGTTGTGGCCTGCAGCGTGCGCCCCGACATCTCCTCTCGCCGCGCTACTGTGAGGAATACGAGGCTACAGTAGGTCGAGACGGCGTTGCCGAGGATGTTCGCGATAAGCAGCGGGTAAGAGACGGAGAAGATACCGTAAGAGGTCCACGTAACGGCGTTGTACATCTGCGCACCGTAGAAAGTGACAGTGGAGGCCCCCACGGTGCCCGATTGCTCCAGCCGACGAATCGCGATCACTGGCGACGCGTTCATTATCACGGAGAACCCACCTGCCGTGTAGGTTAAGAGGTTGTAGACGATGTTGAAGGCGGTCATGGTTGGCCGAATGAAAATGTAGCGCTTTTTTTCTGTACGCCACATAAGCAGCGCCAGCCACCGCGGAGGACGAGGAGGTGGTGGTGGTGATAGATGCGGGTGACCGTATCGGGTGTAAGAACAACGAAAGCGGTAGGTACGGAGCGTGAGGTAGTGGTGGAGAGGCTGCACACACAGACAAGCGCGGGGCGGATGGGTTGAGTGGGGAGAGACCGAGAGACACACGCCGCGACGCACTCCGCGGAGCGCAACGTGGGTGGGTATAGGAAAGAGCAAGCGCAAAGTCGTCGAGTAGGGCACACCGACAAGCGGTTATCGTGCAGTCGGCCTAGTCCTGTACGCGCGCGCGTGAGGGGGGCCCTAAAAGGCGAAAGAGTCTGAACAACCTGTGTAACACCGACAGGAAGACAGCGGGTGCAGTTCAGGAAAGGGGAGGGGAGAAGCCGAAGGGGGTGGGCACTCGGGAAAACTCACCGTGCACACACATACACACGAAACACTTAGCCAGCAGACTCTTCTACATGTCCGTTATAACATACAGCGTGAGCCAAGCTTCTCTCCACTCGGCACCCGCCGCTGTGCAGGCCGCCTCACAGCCGGCCCGTTATGCCGGCCGCCACCCCTGCGGTGCACCCCTCGCGGGGCGACACCCCGGCCCCCCCCCCGCAGTGGGCGGTGTGAGGGTTGGGTGGGATTCGCTCGACTCCCGCTGGCGCTTTGCCCATCGATGTGGGCGGCACAGACGTGTTCACGGTCGCAGGTCGCACCGACACCGCCCCACTCCGGGACCTGGCCGCCGGCGTCGGCAGCGACGCATCGCTCTGGCGCCTCCGACACATCATGAGGGCGCGTTTGAGCTTGCCACCACCAGAAGTGGCCTCGCATTGGCAGGGATAGCGAAGAGGGTGGGCGGTGGGGGGCTGCTTCGCTCCTCCGCACACAGAGAGAGAGAGAGCGAGCGCCCCCCCCTGTGTCCTGAGATGCCACGCTGAAGTGGCCCCTCCCCACCCCCGCACGTCATGAGGGCGGACGATGAAGTGGGGGTGCAGTCCACGCACACACGCATGACGCAAAGAGCAGCTTCGGGGAGAATATGTCGAGTGCCCCGCCCCCCTCACCTTACCACATCATGTGGTGTCTCCTTGGAGCGGAGGTGAAGAGTCATGTCGTGCGGTGAAGCGTTGGGCCAACTCTCGGCCGGGGATGCAAAGGTGTGGAAGGAAAGGCGAACGGTAAGGAGAAGCGCGGAGAGTGGGGAAGTATGAAGGCTTTTTTTGAGCGCGTGCGCAGCGGGTGGAAAGCGCAGGGCGAGAAATGGGATAGAGAAGCGAGGGGCCCCCTTCTTCAACGACACAGGGGAAAGAGGGGGGAGCAAGAAGAGTTGGCGCCACCGTGCGATGACGGGCACAACACCCTGGACCCCTTGAGTTTTGGTTCAACGAGGTGTGTTATCATGCTGGCAAGGTGAACAATCCAGACGTTCGTGCTTCCGCTGACAAAGCCTACGTTCACTTCAGACTGAAAAACAAGTAAAAACGCCAAGCCCGCTTACCCACGCACGCATGCCGGCGCGCGCTAACATCTGGACATCCACACGTGCCCATGCACCCACCCTGCCGCCGTCGCTTAGTGGCTTGTGATCAGGTTCAGCTGCTCTTGCTCCTCACCGGAAAGCAGCACCGTTTCCTTGCTCACGGTGCGAGCCAGCTGCGACAGGCGAACACGCGCCGCCTGGTGGAAGACAAGTTGCGAGCTCAGCGTGTCCAGCACTGCGCGTGCTGTGGTCGGCTCTAGCTGCTCTTTCTCCTGCAACTCGATGGCACGTGTTGCCATGCCATGCAGCAGCTGGGGCTGCTTCCAGTTCTGATTGAGCGTGATGGAGCAAAGTTTCATCATGTCCGGCCCAGTCAGCTCGCTCGCGTGCCGCACAACGTAGTCGACAATCGTTTCAATGCCCTCGTCCATCGTCATGTTGGCGCCCATGAGCCACAACGATGCCAGCACGTCCGTGGCGACGGAGACAGATGGCAACGACTCCACCCCCGCGGCGATGCGCCGCGAGAGCGTCGCCGCCAGCTCAGGATGAGCCTCCTCCACAGCGCCGTATGCGTGGAGGAGGTCGCACTGCGCCTGGAGCGGGAACTCGTCTATAATCTCGATCGCCTTCGTTCCTACCTTGCGGTAGAAGGCGGCATTCAGTAGACTCATGCGGCTGAGTCCGCGAAGCGACATGAGCACGTCCGGGGCGGCAAGACTGTCGATGTGGACGATGAAGGTGCGACAGAGAATGTCCATGAGGTCCTTGTTCACAAACCTCACGCTCCCGAATGCAAAGAAGAGGAGGCTGATCGAGCGGAACTCGAGAGTCGCGATGATGGGGCGGCGCAGAAGTTGCGTGGAGAAGACGCTGTAAAGGTTCCGATTCGTGCACTGCAGCTTGGCAAAGCCGTGCAGAAGGGCGGCGATGTCGCGGGCGCTGGTGAACAGCTCAAGGTTATCAACAGCGTAGTCCGAGAGAGCCTCCGTCATGACTTGATGCGAGAGGCGCTGGCCTGCATCCGTCATCTCCCCCAACCCAAACACGCACTGGCTCAGCTGGTGTGCCGAGAGGGCGTCGGCCATGAGCGGCAACATGTCAACGAGAAGGTTGGCGAGCGCTGTTTCGAACCCGGGGCGCGCGGCGACGAGGCAGAGGGCGGTGAACGTGTCGGGAGGCAGGCCCAACACGTGTCTGCTGACGGTGTTGTAGTGCTCTGCTGCGACCTCTGCCGAAGGCGTTGCTGCTGCTGTCGAGCTGCGATGCCTTAAAGTCAGCAAGCGAGCTAACACTAGTGGGGACAGCGCCGAAGCAACCGGCAGCACGCATGTCACGAGCGCCTGGGTGTTATCTGCATCGACGGTGGGGATCAGCTCGAGTAGCTGGACGAGGGCGACGGCCAAGTCAACGGTCATGATGCTCGAAAGGCGCTGCGCCGCAACTAAGTGTGCCACCACCGCGTGCGGCAGCTCCAGCGATGTCGCGGATGAAACCAGGGTGCTGCTGTCCAGAGCGAAGAGCGCGGCTGCCACCAGCATCTCCGGTGGCAGCGCGTCCCATCCTCCCTGGCGCACTCTTTGCACAAGGCCTGCGCCCACTGCCGCCAACTCTGGCGAGCCGTACTGCACCTGAATCGTTGCGAAGTGCAGCAGGGCGGCGAGGCACGGCGCATCTGCACTGATGGTGAGCTGAAGCAGGGGAGCAAAGTGTGCTGCAACGGCATCGGCGAGAGCGTCCAGCAGCCGCTCCTGCCGACAGTTGCCCGAGTGTAACGCCGCCAGCACTTCCAGGCAGAGGGCGATGGATGGTGGAGTCACTGCCGCCACCAAGTGGTCGGCGACGCGGCTGCACACGGCCTGCATCAGGTCATCCGCTCCAGCGAGGTGGCGGCCGCCGATGGCCATGACAGACAGGAGCGCAGGCAGCGGCATCTGCTCCACTTGGGGTAAGAGGTGTGCGACCACCATGTCCACGACCTGTTTTTCCAAGGCACCCGTCTGGTCGCTTGGCGCCGTCCACCGGGAGACTGGCCGGCCAAGGGCCTCAGCCAGCTTCACCAGCACCGTTGTGGGGGCCGACAAGATGCACTCTTGAAGGTGTGCGGAATGGCGCAGACATTCCGGTAGCACTATGGACAGTGCGCCACGACGGTCGTGGCGGCCCGCGCGGACGAGCGCCACCACACCCTCCGCCGTCAGCGACATCGACTGCTTCGTCAGCATCGTCAGAAAGCTCGTCGGCACCTCCTTTACACGCGCAAACACATAAGTGGCCATGGCGACCTCGTCCGCCGAGGACGTGCCGATGACGGTGGTTATCTGGAACAGGTCCTTCTCTGAAACGACAGCGCCGGCAACGGCATCCTTGTACACGCGATGGATCACTGACACACGCTGCAGCGCCTCGGCAGGCGGTCGAAAAGAGGAGAAAGATGTCCCTTCTCGTGCACCTGTCACCGCGGCTGGGGTGTCGGCATCCCTCTGCTTCAAGGCAGTGAGCGCCTGTGGGTAGTGCTGCGCCTGTGCGTACACGCAGTTTTCGTAGTTGGCGAGAACTACGCTCGGCAAAGTCGGCGAAACCACCCGGAGCGCCACCGCTTTGTCGAGAGTCGAGAGCGTCACCGGATCTTGAATGTGAAACACCCCTACAGCCTCGAGCGTCCGCTGCAGACGATCGTCCGCGACTTCTTCCTCTTCCGTGAGGAGCGCGAGGGCAACTTGCCAGGCGTCGTAACGCGCCTTCAGGAGTTGGATCGGGGTGCGAGCGGCGCCGTCTGCAGCATGCGTTGGCGCTGCAGCGTCCCCCGGAGAGCGGGCAGTCTCGAGGAGGTTTCGACGCTGCTGCGCCCACCGCGCGTACGGCGCCGCCCACCTGTCAGCGACTTTTAGTGGCCGGCCACGCACGCAAGCCTTCAGCACGGCGAGGCCAGGAGAGTTAGAGGCGGCAGCGGACGATGCCTCTAGACGCGCGGCCAACCGCTCTACCGCAGCCGCGCCGTCCACCTCCCCAGCGTACCCACATACAACGGCGACAAACTCCTCGGCGACCGCTGTCGACATGCTCGTCGACTGAGCGCCGACTTCCACTGCATGTTGCGTGGCCAACAGAAAGATAGTGGCGTCGAAGTAGCGCTGCGCCTCTGCCGCCAGCTGGACAACGGCGAGTATGTCACTCAGTCGCACCCTGTGCGTGGCTGCGGTCTTCGCAGCTGTTGCCGACCGGTTCCACTTTACAGTGTGCGTGTAGAGCGTGCGCGCAAGCGCATCTGTCACGGGCAGCGACGGGGCCGAAAACCACTGTAAGGCGCTGGCGCCATTGGCAATGATTCGCACTTCCTGCGGGGCGCAGCGAGGCAGCACTCGCAAGCTGCGACGCGCGAGGGTCTCGGTGGAGAGCGGCGAGGCGGTGGTTCCTTCATCCGTCGCGGTAGAGAGGTTCGGCCGCAGTTGGGCGACAGCAGCAAGGGCCAAGCACAGCTCCTCTTTCATGAGCGACGTGGCCACAGCCGGCACGGTAAGACGCCGCACCAACTGCGTAACAGCCGCAGGCATGACGAGTCAGTTCTGCTGCAGGCCACCACCGGCGGCGAACACAACGAGAGGGGCACGCGATACCTCGAATAGGCACTTCGACGGGAGCGCCGTTGGCGGACGAGGGGGGAGGAGGCAGGAGAGGATGACACTGAGGAATGGAGGGGTTTGTGTCCACAGCGTAGGGCCATTCGCTCTGCGCGGACTCTGCTGTGCTACACTACGACCGCACGACAGCTCGTCCAGTCAGCGGGGCTACCCAGTGAGTGCGCAGATGACGGCGAGGGATGGAAAAGCAGAAACCGGACTGGAAAGGAGAGGACGCTACTGTGGGCGACCGCGGGGAGGAGCGCACATGCCAACGAAAAAGAGGCGAAGAAGATGTGGCCAGGCGTGGAAACGGCGAAGAGTGCGGCGCACTGCGCACGGCCCGAGTAGAGAAAATGTCGAAGACAGCCGTGGGAGAAGAAAGAAGTGCGTGTGCGTGTGGGGGGGGGGAAGGGGCGACAGGCAGTCGAAGACCTCCCCCCCCCCACGCTTGTCTAACTCGCCCTGCACCTTCGCTCCGCCCCGCATGCTCTCTCCTCTCTCGGCCACACAGAGAGGCTACACGTGCGCAACGAGCAGAAGCAGGGGGGTCCGAGAGAGAGGGAGAGGGGGAAGTGCAACGCCTCCGCCTCGGTGCGTCACTGACTTCTTTTTTTCGCTTGTTTCCGTTTGACTGCCTTTACGCTCTCTACGGTTACGCGATTACTCGGGGAGGATGATCGAAACGCGCTCTCAGAGAGCTGGCGCCAAGCAAAAACCCAGATTTCGTCCAACGTGTCCGTTCTCTGCCGCACGACATGAGCCAAGCTTCTCTCCACCCGGCACCCGCCGGTGCGCAGGCCGCCTCACAGCCAGCCCGTTATGCCGGCCGCCACCCCTGCGGTGCACCCCTCGCGGGGCGACACCCCGGCCCCCCCCCCGCAGTGGGCGGTGTGAGGGTTGGGTGGGATTCGCTCGACTCCCGCTGGCGCTTTGCCCATCGATGTGGGCGGCACAGACGTGTTCACGGTCGCAGGTCGCACCGACACCGCCCCACTCCGGGACCTGGCCGCCGGCGTCAGCAGCGACGCATCGCTCTGGCGCCTCCGACACATCATGAGGGCGGCCGATGGAAAGGAGAACAACGGCACACGGTATTGAAGCGTTGCGGAACCAGAAGTTGGGAAGGAGCTTGGTGGGAGGAAGCGGCTCACTGCAGCATTGCCGAGCATGTCTGTCCCAGGCCGCCTCGCTGTTTTTCGCACCGGATGCAACTACCGCGGCGTTTTCGGCTACAACGAGGTTGGCAGGGCAGTCTCGGCTCCGTCTGCTCTAGCCCGTTTAAACTCCGGCTCCGCTGCCTTGGTATCGTTGTCACCCGCCGCTACGGATGTTGCCGGCGCACCCTGTGACGCTCTGGGTGCATCCTCGGAAGCTTCCTCGCTATCCTCGATGACCTCGTACGCCTCATCGTCTGCCACCAGCACTCCGCCCTCCTCGCCGTCGCGCATCAGGCCAATCAGGCGGAACACAAGTTTTGTGCGCATGACGTCGCCCTGCCGCTTCAGCTGGATGGCCACTTTTACTCTATCCAACAAGCGCGGCACCGTCTCCAGCTGTTCCCGCGGGATGCGGCTCTCCTGACCGTATTTGGGCACAAGCACAAAGACGTGCGTCTCCGACACGCGCACCACGTAGCCTTCCTCGTCAGGGATCTTTCCATCCTCAAAGTTGCGCAGGTAGAAGCCGGTGAAGAGATTCTGAGAGTCCCGGCCCGCCCGCTGCGCCTGTTCGTGGCGGTAGTTGAGGTTTTCTGCTACGGCCTCCATCCTCTCCGTGTTCATGTGCTGCTCACTAACGTTTTCGATGCCGATGGCGGCCGCCAGCTGACGATGGACAATGACATCGGCGTAGCGGCGTATCGGCGACGTGAAGTGGGTGTAGATGGGCATGGCAAGTCCAAAGTGGTAAAACTCGTCCTTGGGGATGCCACCGCTGGAGAAGTACTGCGCCTGTCGCAGACATCGCGTGGTGAGGATGCGAATGAGCTTGTTGAAGTACGGGTCCTGCGGGTCCTCGCACTTGTCGAGGGACTTATTCAGCGTCAGAGAGGTCGTGTCGTCGAGGCGCACGTGCAGCTTGCCGTACAAAGCGTCATTCAGCGTGTCGAATGCGCCTTCAGCAGGTCGCTCGTGGCGGCGCAGCAACGTCCACTGGGGGTAGGACTCGTACACCTTCGTCGCGACCGCCGCGTTGGCGTACAACATCCACTCCTCGATCATCGAGTTCGCCTCGAAGGTTTGGTAGACTTGCATGTCGGTTGGGTTGACATGCTCGTTGTCCACCTTGAACTTGAACTCCTGCGACGCCAGAAAGAGGGCGCCGTCCTTTTCGCGCTGCGCCTTGAAGTGCTTGCTGAGCCGCATCAGTTCGCGCAGCGAAACGGCGATGTCAGAGGTGTCGGTCGGGTTGTCGATCATGCGCTGCGCGTCGCCGTAGTAAAGGGCGCCGCGGGAGCGGATGATTGTCTTGCCAAACCAGTCGCGCACCACGTTCAGGTTCTCATCAAACTCCCAGAGAATCGAAAAGGCGTAGCGGTCCTCAGCCTCCACGAGCGAGCAGAGGTTCTCCGTCAGCAGCTGTGGCAGCATGTTGATGCGCCGATCCACCAAGTACACGCTCGTGCTGCGCTTTGCTGCCTCATCGTCCATGGCCGTGCCCTCGTGCAGAAAGTGCGTGACGTCGGCAATGTGCACACCCACCTCGAGGTGATTGCCGTTCACGACGCGGCAATGCAGCGCGTCATCGATATCGCGGCACCCCAGCGGGTCGACGCTGACAACGCACAAGTCGCGCAAGTCCAGCCGCCTTGCCTCCTCGTCCTTGGCCACAGACCACTGCCCCTTTGGAAGGCAGTCGTGGACTGCCTCGCTGAAGTCGTAATGGGGCACGTCGTTCTCCAAAAGAATGACCGTCGCCTCCGTGTCACGATCGCCGATCTTGCCCAGCACCTCAACGTAGTGCCCAACTGGAAAACTGCTGTACAAGGGCCAATCATCAATCACCACGCTAAGACGCTTGTCCATCAAGTCCTGCACGTGACGGGTGCTGATGCGAATGCGCGGGATTCGGTTGTTCTTGGGCTGAAACAGGATGGAGACGTTATCCGACATGTTCGCCTTGACCTGCTCGAGCTCACCCTCATCAAGACTGCCGCAGAACGGCCGGCGGTTGGAGGAGAGTAGGCCCACCACCTTGCCGGTAGGCGTGAAGCCCGCCGTGATGGCATCTTCTTCGCTCGCAGACTCTGAAAGGGGAGCTGAGCCTTTTGGGCCACGCCAGCTCGGCACGGGCAGCAACTGCACCGCCACGACGTCGTCGTGAATCGCGCGGTTCATATTGGCGCGGCCCTGTATGAGAATGCGCTGGAAGGTGTGGCCCTCGAACTTGCCGCGAATCTCGCCAAAGAAGCAGCTTGTCTCACTGACGCGCAGCTTGCCTTTGTACAGGCTCCCGTCGTGCACGCCGGCGTCCATGGCGGCCATGCCGAGATGCGGCGTGAAGAGCTGCCGCGTCGACGGCGACTCTTTCATCCCTTCCGGCTCCTCGTATTGAATCTTCTCCAGCAAGTCCGAGTCGCTGGCGATGGTCAGCTTGATGTAGTCACGGAGCGATACGCAGCGCAGGTTGCTCACCCGCTGCGCCTCCTCCGACGCGTCCATAGCCTGCTTGAAGGCCCGATCGTGCGAAACGACAATCACACTGGACGTCGATGAGTCCGCCATGCCCGGGAAGGCGGCTACCACATGCCGCGCGTACCACTGCGCCGCCACTCGAATCGCGCGATCGTTGAAGTCGTTGGGCGACTCCTCCCTCTTGCGCATGCAGTGCGTCTGCTCGTGTCGGTCGTTCGCGAAGACAAAGCACTGCTTCTTGTCGTCCCCGAGGAGGCGCTGCAGCCGAGCATACATGGCCTTGTTGCGGTTCTGCACCTCCTGCATCACTGTGGTGAGGAGGATGATGTTCTGCACGCGGTAGTCCTCCATGGCGTTCATGTTGTGCAACACAACGTTCGTGTCGGGTATCACAATGACGGCCGTGGGAAGAATGCACGGCTCCCTCACGCCTGCGACAGCCGTCGTGATGCAAAGAGGGCAGTCCACGATGCCGCAGCCGATGTCTTTGCGCGTGAGCGCGCCGCCGCCGGCGCCGCTCGACCTGTCGACGTTGTTGCGCACATTGTGAATGGCCGCGCGCTTCTTGGTGAACATCCTCTCACTAATGGAGGGACCTGCAGGAGTGGGAGACTGAAGATCGAGTGGCCTTTCACGTAGAGGAAAGGCGAAAAAGGGTCACCTCCGCCTGCAAGCTCCCGTGACGGGCAGAGAGAACGAGAGAGACGGCCTCAAAGAGAACGTTGTCGTGCTCACGCAGTTGCTGCCCAAGAGGCACAGACACTCAGACACGGAAGTCTCTGCAAGCGCACAAGTCCAAACACGCAGCCGTACACTCTTCTTTCGAGGCGCGTTTTATTGTTTTGTCGTCACGAGCACGAATGTGTCCGCGCAGCGGGCGAAGAGAGCGAGAAAGAGAGACGGGTGGAGTGAGCAGGGGAGCGAATAGCAGGTGAAAGTTCCACCGTGGACAGCAACGAACAAAAAAAGGGGGGGTAAGTGATCCTCGCATGCGACGCATGTCACCGTCGCTACGCTGCGTACAGCACGTAGCAGCCGGTGCTCGAGATTTGGAGGGGGGCGAGGGGCCGGGGCCGAGTCGTAACCCAGAAGTGTCTGTCACGCAGTCGCCCGGCAGCCGCTCGGCGTTGGCCCAGGAGCCCCCCACCCCTCCCGCGTTTGCCTTCCACCCTCTTTCGCCCACCTAACGAAGAGCATCGGAAAGAAAAGGTCAGACCCTCCTCCGATTGTCTGTGACACAGCGTACACACACACGCACACACACACACACTTTTGACTCTGTCCGTGCACCGGTGCTGTGTCATTGGTCAACACAAATGCAGCAGACATGCAAAGGAAAACGATGCGTCGCGTTCTCAGCAGCGCGTGCAGCTGTGAGTAAGACGGAAGTGCCACGCAGGCGGCACCGTGACAGCGCGGCAGAGGCGGCGAATCATGCTGGCCAACGGCAGGGGCGGGGTGGGAGAGAGACAACGCGATGGTACAAAGACCAAGTAAGCGAAGTAGGTGCTGCTCTTGCGAAAGGGCGGGCCCCGTCATCTACCGAGCCTCGTCCCCTGAGCTCCACGCTTCTGTCTTCACTTCTCTGATCACCTGCCTGTGCCTGTGGTCGCGCAACACGCCTGATTCTTGGAGTCCTTCACGCATCGGTGTGCAGGACAGCTCCGACTCGCTCTGTGACGGCGTCCACAAAGTCGAAGCACTGCCCCAGGCTCTCCTCCGCGGCGTCAACGGCGGCGTCGCCGTCGCACGTTGGCGCCGCAGCTGCAGACACATCATTCCAGCCGGTCGTGAAGAGCTGCACTGTCTGTGGAGAGGCCACGGGAGAAGTGTGAGGGTAGAGAGGGCTGCTAGCGACCGCGCACGTCGCCCACGACGTGACGCCGACCTCGACAGACTTGGCCAGCAGTCGCGCTGTGCAGCCGGACTCCTCTGGCAGTGCCAGAGCCAGCAACCCTGATGGCACGCCTACCGCTAAAGCCGTCTTGGACGCCGTCTCCAGCCAGCGAGGAGTCAGGCCTGTCACGGCGGCCTCCCACATCACGCTCTCGCACCCGCCCGTCTGCCGAAGCAGTTGGCTCGTGTACTCCGCAACGCGGATCGGTGGCACATGCGTGCCTTCGTACGCACACGTGAGCGCCGACCGCATCCAAGCGCGCCACCGAACACGACCGTCTGCCCCGACCACGTCCAGCACCCCTGGCAGCACCTCTGCATAAAACGTGTCCACAGTGATGCCGAAATCGAGCTGTGCTACAAGAGGTCCAGCCGGAACGGGAACGCACAAGGTGCGGTAGGCGCCGCCGTAGCAGTCGCTACTCACGAGGCGTGCCACGTCCCCGGCCGTGACCAGGGTCACCAGGCGCTGCTCCTTGAGTGCCACGTCCCAGGCTGGCCATGGCCACTGCGTCAGCGCGCCACTGGCAGTCCGCTTCGCCTCTGTCCTGCAGGACTCCACATAGTGCACGAGTGAGGCGGGGACGAGAACCTCGTTGGCGCTGGTGAGAGTGAGGGCACCGGCCACGATGTCCACAGCGACGTCTGCCAGCGGCGGTGTCCAGCTCTCTCGATCGGCCCTCCGCATCGCTGAGCGAAGTGCACACGGCCCGCACTCCAGCATCTTGACGCGCTGCGCCGTCGCGCTCAGTGGAATCATGGAGGACGACATGGCGGAGAGGAAAGCGACGGAGTGTGTGCGAGGAGGTAGGGAGTGAGGGGGGAGCGTAGACGTTTGACAACGCCTCCTATGCGGCGGATTTTGCGCGTGCGCTGTACTTGAAGTCGCTGCCGTCCTTGTTCGCGGCGATTCCTTGGCGCGCGCGAGAAGTTCGAGAGGAGGAGGCGGGGTGGTGGTGGAAGGGCAAGAATACAGGAAGGAGAGAAAAATAAGGCGGAGGAGGGGCTGCACGTGTGTGTTCCTGCATCGGAAACGTGCTTGGCGGGGGCACTGTAGATCACCACCCGCCTCGCTGATGTCCCCAGGGACATCGCAGAGGCGTTTAGCAATGATGCGACGTGCCAGCGGAAGTGTATCAGGTGAGAGGTCCTTCTCCAGATCCCCTTTCGTATCCTCGTCGTCGTCGCCGCTCCGCTCAGCAGACGCGGACACCAGAGGGGAGAAGCACATGCACACAGTCCGCATGGAGACGGACTCGACTCTGCGCACCCTAGACGGCTGCACCGTGGCGTCTGTGCGTGCATGTTTCTCCTCCTTTTCCGTTTTCTCGGATGAAGTACGTGGGGTTGTGGGGACACACGACCACCGACGCAAAGAGTAGACCGGAGAGAAGGGGTGGGTAGGTGATGATCGAATCAACGCACAACAACGAGGGCGAGAGAGAGACATCAGCCGAGCACACAGGCACATTCATGCGCAGAGGGACGGGAGAGGGAGTGGAGGAGAGAAAGAGATGACTGCTGAGCACTGGCGACGCGAGTGAGAGTCAGCCGTTTCGCCACTACAGTAGCGGATCTCTTTCTCGGCACACGCACACAGTCACACGCCTCCCTCTCCGCTACCGGTCGCGTTATGTTTACGTTTGAGCCTTCGCGTCGGCGTTTTGTTTGCCCTCACTCGTACAAGCGTCATCTTTTGAAGTTCTTACTTCTCGTGCAGCTTCTCCGTCTTTGGCACCGCTGCAAAAGGCTTTAGCCTCCAGCATGCCTTCACGAAGAGAGGCCAGGCAAGCAGTACTGACATGTGTGCCAAGTCCAGCATCGCCTGCGAGGGCACCTCATCGTACACGGAACTGACCAGGCACGCTAGGGCCATCACACACGGCACAGCGAGCACGCACCGCCACCGGTAGCCGCAGCCCCACAGCTGGTCCAGCACGGGAGACACACACCACACCGCCAGCAGCGGGCACAACACCCGAATGACGCTGCAGACGTGGTGGAGGGCAAATGGCAGGTCGCATTCCCACCGGTGACTATATGGAGAGAGGCCGCAGCAGGCGAAGAGCAACGAGCTCTGCGTGAATAACGCGCCCACGGACAGCAGCGACAAGCCAACGCCGCACAACGCGATAAATTGGCGCGCTGCTCCACCAATGGTGTAGGTCAGAGTCAGCGTGTACGCTGCCCCGACGGCATGCGGGACAGCCAGTGGTACGCAGACGCGCATCAAGAAGGAGACGCCGTTCTCGCCGTACCGGCGCCCGTACAGCTCGAGCTGCCACGGCGTGGTGGGGTAATCGAGCCGGTAAGAACGATGGAGCCCCTTCATCATACGCGCGACGATCAAGCACAAATAGACGATGGCAAGCATATTGGGGTAAAACAACCAGTGGCTACGCCACCTTTCCGCGTGTGCAGTTCCTTGCAAAACATCATTGGGGGTGTCGTCGAGCTCCTCCCACCGGTTCATGTTTGCTCGGCGCCTCCGGAAGCCAATGGTGCGGTCGTCCTCCTGGCCATCTTCCGTCAACCCGCGCACCCACCGCGCACTTTGAGGTTTGGTCTTGAAGATGCGTTGCGTGTAGTCGTGTGTGCTCTGCACGACACTCACGCTATCATCATCATCGTGCGACCAGCGCGGGCGGGCGGCATGCATCGGCTGCGATGCGGCTGCTGTCACGCGACCCTCAAGCGGCACTGACGAGCAGGGTGGTGACGGTGTGTCGGAGTTCATTCTTCGACCGGTGGCCGGCGACGACTATTCAGCACGATACCAGCACACGAACAAGAAGGCAGCGCGAGTACACGCAGACACCGACACGCGCCAAAGCAACCCGGCCAATGAAAAGCGAGGCGAAGGAGGGGTGGGCTAGGAGAGCCAACGGGATAGATAGAAGGCGGCAATCGTGGACTGTGGCGCTGCCAAGTCCGTCGACAGGTGCACGGCAGGAACAGCGACGACGGCGCAGCCGAGAAAAGGACGAGGGAATGGGGCCCGCAATGATTGATATCGGCCGCTCACCAGTAAAACGAGGGAGACACAACGCAAAAAAAAAGAAGAAAAAGGAGGGGGTGAGATCGTGGGGGCTAGACGAGGCAGACCATTGAGGAGGACAGACGGCGGTCTCACCAACGTATGCAGAAGCAACCTCACGCGTTTCTGGACAAACGCGGGCAGGTGGTCAGGGGAGCCTCTCACCACCTGCCAAAACAGAGAAGTGCGTGTGCTCGTGTGTACGACAAGCAGCGCAGGTCGTAATTCCTTTTTCGCAGTCGCACTTCTTACGCGAGGGAACGTTCGCGAGAGAGGAGAGAAGAGAGACAGAGAAAGGGAGGGGGAGACTCAACGACGCCGCGGCTGCCCCCGTGCGTTAAGGAACATGTGGGCTGGTGGAAAAGCGCTGCACAGGGCCCATCTGTCCGTTGGGGCTGCGGAGAGGAGACCTGGAGGTGCATGCACACAGCTGCGGGCACAACATCTCACACTGTGCAGAAGGAGAGGGAGGTGCGGAGTCCACAGTAGACATAGGCCACAGAAAGGCAAACGGAGCAGTTGGCATACGGACACGCACACCCAAGACGCGTGTGTTCGTGGCGAGCGGTTGGGTCGGGAAGAAACGGCAAGACAGGAGCTGCGCTCTTTTCCTTCTTCTTTGGTGGTGGTTTAAATGCCGGCGCGCGCACGCACCCGTTACACGTAGAAACTAGTTGAAAGTTACCGAGAGCAGCAGTCACTAGCCCACGCCCCGGCACACCACCTTCAGTGCCATCGCTTAGGGGACTCCACACGCTCTCTCCCTTGCGTCGTGGCATCTCCACCACCCTCCGCAGAGAAGGGAGGTGGAGGGGGGATGCGCCGCGCAGTTGGTGGCGCTTATATTACCACTCTTACTCGGTGCGGTGACGCGGTTCGTAGAAGCCGCCGCCCATGCCACCGCGTCCTCGGGCGCCATCAAGCAACCGGCCGAAGCCGAAGCCGCGGTCGCGGCCCATGCCACGACCACGCATCGGACTACCGTTTTCGCCGAGGCCGTCGCGCTGACGCTTGCGGGCGATCCGCACCGCATCGGCATCGTGGCGGAAACTGCACCGCGTCCCCTTATCGCACTCCCCAAACCGGAGAAACGTGCGGCACACTGGAATCTCGTTTGGCGTGCAGTGCCAGTAGGGGCACTCCTCGGCGTTCAGGCAGCGGCCCTGAAGGAAGCGCCGGCACGGCACGCGACTCAGACGCTCCAATTCCTCCGGCTCCATCTCGCTCCGCTTGCGCATCTGCGGCCGCTCGCGCGGCTCGCGAGTCTTCTTCGAGCGGAAACTGCTGCGAATTGCCTCCTTGTCTTCCTCCGTTACGAGGGTGAAGCGGTGCAGCTCGGATGCATGCACGACAACGAACACAGGGAACTCGCTGACGAAGAAAAGCCGGCGCAGATTCTCGTTGAGGGTATCGTAAGGGTCGAGCAAGAAGTACCGCGCGTTGTTGCCCAGCCGTTCCGCCTTGGACAAAATCACATACTTTTCCCGTGTCAGGAAGTCCTGCACGAACGCTTGATGCTGCGCCTCTCGTGGGGTCACTGGCTCGATAGGCGGCATTGGCAACACCACCTCGTAGGCGCGCAGCGGGAGCAGCTCTGCCGGGGCACTCAGTGGACATTCCCTTCTGCTTGCTGCGGCCTCAGCCTCTACAGCGGCGACCGTAGGCGGTGGTACATCGCCCTCACCCTCGTCGCTCGCCACCCTCGTTACCTCTGCCGTGGGCAAGACATCCACACCTGTAGGGGGTGCCGCTGCCGATCCGGCATCCGCTGCAGTTTCCAGCGGTGCCGCCGCACTGTCGTGCGGCGTCGGGTCCGTTTCGTCGGGCACCTCTCCCTCGCCACCCTTCGCGGTCTTTGTCGCTGATTCGCCCACGTATTTGGAAGCCCGGTTGTACCGCCGGTTGATGTGGTAACAGAGAAGTGGCGGGTTGGTGGCCCAGCAGTACTTGAGAATGTCGCCAAGCCGGTGGCGCTCGCTGCCCCAGTCTGTGGAGATGGTCGTCACCTCAGCCCCGTCATGAGCGCTCCTAAATTCAAACTCGCAACGCCACACAATCGTGTTCGTCTTGCGATCAAGCCGACTCGTGTTCTCGTCTCGTTTGCGCATCCCCTCCGACATGATCTGGCAGATGACACCGCGGCGCCGCGCCGCTTCACGCAAGGCGTGCAGGGGAGGAGGCAGCGCCTTGTAGTTGTACCGCCATGACGTACGGGGAAAGCAGCGCTCGATGTTGTCGATGACGCGACGGCAGTTCTCTAGGAAGTGGTAGTCGCGCTGCAGTTGCCGATCCGTGAATTCGCTGAGCGGCACCTTGACGGCTACATCCCGCACACCGGTGCACTTGAAGTCTTCTTTGTGCACCCGTACGCATATCATGCTGCACGTCCGACGCCCACAGCCGGGGCACGTGTACATGGCGTGCGTCCCGCAGACGCAACAGTCGCTGGCCTTGCTCTGCGTCTGCTGCTCCGCATGAGGCGTTGGGGAGATGTGTGAGGTCTCGAGGTCACTGAGGAGCGCGGCGCTCAGCGTGACTCTGGAGGCCTCGTCTACGTCACCTGAAGCCCGAAAGTAAGGTTCGTCGCGCGGCTCATCGTTGCCATCGCCGCCTCCGCCGTCGTCCTTGTGGCTGTCGTGGTCCGAGTCGTTGTTGCCGTCGCTGGCGCTATCTTCGCTGCCGCAGTGCTGGAAGCCGCCGTCACTCCCCCGCGCGTCTCTGAGATGCGAGCTGCAAGTGTCTTCGCAGTCGTGCATGTACTCGTGCGGTGCCTCGTACCCCTCACTCCCAGCATCGAGGTGTGGGGCTGCAGAGCTCGCGGACCTTGCCCTCAATGCCGCTAGTCGATTCATCACGGCTCTGGCGCAGACGCTACGAGGGGCAAAGAGGAAAATGGGGACGCAGGAAAAAGGGGCGCGGCGATAAGACAGGTGGGGCTGTGATGACACGGTCGCCGCCTTTCCCACGCTGAACAGCACGTGCTTAGCAGGCCCACTAGATGCTTTAAAAGGCGGCAAGGGAGGCCCGCGAGGAGCGAGAACGCGCGCGAGAGCAGGAGGTGTGGTGACGAGAGGGAAGTCACCGGCTTTGTACGCCACGACTGCACCTCTGTTCAGTCTTGTGCTTCTCTGCCGGCGGCGAATGCTTCTCTTGGCTGTCTACTCACCTACGTTGGCGAGCAGACGCGATCACGTGTGTGAGTGTGCGTGTGTATGCGTTTCGAGTGAAGAGCAAGCGAGTGCCCAGGAGTGAGAGGAAGAGTTCGGGATGAGAGTGCGCCGATATGCGCGCATACCAGTGCTGCGGCTGCGGTGCGAAAGGGAACGAAGAGAATAGAGAGTCAA
The DNA here is from genome assembly GCF_000227135.1 of Leishmania donovani. Classification (NCBI taxonomy): domain Eukaryota; phylum Euglenozoa; class Kinetoplastea; order Trypanosomatida; family Trypanosomatidae; genus Leishmania; species Leishmania donovani. Next base: position 146,751 of record NC_018255.1, on the reverse strand, counting down.
CGCGCAGCTCTCGAGGCGAAAATCGACGGTTTGGGGTGAGAGGTGGGGAAAGGAATAGCAGACGCGTCTGATAGCTGTGACCGTCTACTGTGACGCCCCCCCATACGTCGACTGTGAGCGACAATACCAAGTGCGCCAGCTACCGCGGGGAAGTCGGCACGAAACGTGGCACTGCAGGGCCCACATCCCTCGCTTTCTCTCTACAGCGCACTGTGCTGCGTAGTCTTCCACGAAGAGACATAGGACGACTAGGTGGGGGAGGGGGTTGCGGAAAGTGACGCCCACGCGTGGATAGAGGTTTCCTGGTAATGTACATGTCAGTGGATGCAAGGGTGACGGCGACCGTGACACCGTGCCGCAGAGGGCGCATCTTGCACGGTTCCTTCACATGCCGGACAGCACAGAGGCCGCTATCAGTCGCCAGCGGCCCTCTGCTGAGGCAACGGTGATCGGCGCAGCCGACTCCGCTCCCGGCTTCTCGCCGTCCATGTCGATTCTGTACTTTCTATGCGCGTACGATAGCGCCGCCTCCATGAGCTCCGGGGTCATGTAGGGTATCACCACGACCGGGTACATCGGTGTCCCATCGACACTCTCCATGGGCGCCAGCGGGCTGATGGGCTTTGGGACGATGACTGGCGCCCCCTTGCGGTCGCCATAGCTGGACACCTGCTTCGACGACGGACGGTCTGCCTTGCTTGGCGAGATGGCCTCCGCGGCTCTCAGGCGCTTCTGGTAGTGCTCCGCGACTAGAGTGACTGGGATGTGGCGCAGTGCCTCGAGAGGCGAGGCATCATCGACGTCCGTGAACGGCATGAAGGTTATCACGGTTGGGTCGGTGGCAAGCGGGCCACCAGCGTCTCGGCTGTGTGAGTCTGCTTCCATGCAATGCACTGCGGTCATCTCCGCTGTCGTGCCGTCGCTCATGGTGCTCTCCTCGTTTCGACTTTGCAGCACGATGCGGCGCACGGCGCCTTCCCAGACTTGCAACAGGTCACGACAGTGGTCGCTAATGATGGCGCAGTTACGCTCCACGAGGAACGTCTCGCCCGACGTGCACGCGACCAGCACCATGTCCTCTGGCCCTACCGCCGTGCAGGTCGGCAGCGGCACCGCCTCTGTTGGGTTGGCTTTCCTCTTCATGAGCCGCTGCGCAATGTGTGTGTGTGTGTGTGTGTCTGCGTCTGTGTCGTGCAGTGCGCAACTCTGGTGAACACACCAAAGGAGAGAGGCACATAAGTTGCAAGGAGGGAGCGAGTATACTCAACGAGGAGACGCGCATGCATACGGACGATGAAGAGAACGATGCAAGCCGATGGGCCACGTCACGGATGAGTCACTCGCAGTGCAGAAAACGTCCGTGAGCAAGCGAGTACACGGCATGTGAAACGCGCCGTACATCCATCCGCTAAAAGTCACCGCCCTGGGCATCACGGGCGAGGTGTGTGAGAATTTCAGAAGTAGCAGGCTGCACAGGCACTTCCCTTCTACGCCCGTAGCGCGTTCTCTCGGCTCTGTCTATCAAAAACAGCACGCGCACACAAAGACGGCGACGCGGCTGCTTTGGTTTCAACGCGTATCGACTTGTGTGTGCGTGTCGGACATCTGCGGCAGGTTCATCCGCAGTCGCCTCATGAACCAACCTCTCCTGTGCATACATATATCCAAGATAGATCCAAAGGCAAGCAGTGTGGAGCCGCAGCATCGACGCACTCGACGGGCCGAGTCACACCGCTGCGCCGCTGTACATGTCTGTCAATGTGCGCGTGCGTTTAATGCTTTTAGCACTCCAGCGCCGCTGCAACACGCATCACCTCCAGCGCGGCAGTGGTGGGCACCTCAAATGCTGGCCGCTCCTCCGATACACGGCGGTTGTAGCGGTGCTTGAAGTAGAGGTACGACACAAGAACGTTTAGCTGATCGCCCTTGAGACGCGGAAATAAGACACGCACCGAGTTGTCCGTCCGAAGCGTCTCCTTGAGAGTGGCTGGGTACTGCGGATCCGGGGCCATCGCATTCTCGATCCCCGTCTCTACTGGTGCTGCACCGGCGCCTTGTGGCACGCCGTCGCCCTCCTTCTCCTTGCTCCCACCTCCTCCGTCGCCAGCGGCCGGATCCACCGCTGCTGCGATAGGCTGCCCGGATGCGAGGGCCCCGTCCACGGCATTTATGCTGGGCGACGAGGCACCGGTGCACGATGGCTCGTCCTCCTTGAAAAACGCCACCAAGACGTTTTCCGTAAAGAGTGGGACGCGCTTGCGAAACGCGAGCCGCAACACAGGCGACTCCATCAAGCAGTCCCGGTGCACAAACGCCTCCTCGCCGCTACTCGTGGCCAGTACGACGTAGTCCTTTGGGTTCATGTACACGGTGTCGATGTAGGACGGCGGCGGCGGAGCCGTCCACATCGCATCAAAGGGCTGCCCGCTCATCTTGCCGTTGTTGTAGTGATCGCGGCGCCTCCGATCTCAACGCTGTGTGCTAATCCGATGCTCCTTTTCTATCGCTGCGAACGTGCGTAGTGGGCGTGGCCAGATCCAGTGTGTGTGTGTGTGTGTGTGTGTGTATTTTTCAAAACGCCGTCCAAGAACGGGCTGCAGGGCGTGGCGGCGCGAGGGAGACGAAGACAGGAAAGAGATGCGGTGCAAGAAGACGGAAGCGGGCACGTGCGCGAGGTGGCGAGCTCGGCTCCATCGCCTTTTTTCGTTTTATTTTCTTCTCGCGACATGAGGGAGAGTGGAAGAGAGCCACAAAGTAACGTTCACAGTACACGTCCCTGCCCTCCCGTCCCCCTCACACACACACGCACACGTAAGTATGAGCACCCAAAAGGGTGCACAGTGGTGCCTCCGAGAAGCGCGTACACGAACAGTCCAGCTGGTATGCCGGGTCTTCTTTTTTTATGCCTATTTAGTGCCGTATTTCGCCACCGCCCATTATCTAACTGCGTCGCTCGCACGCTTCTACCGCATTGATGGTGAGCGCAAGTATTCAGGTAGTTTTTGTATCCTTTCTCAGCACCTTGCCCTCCACCCCACCCACCAAAACCTCTGGGCAGGGCATGAAAGAGGAAGACAGAGGGGCGTAGGGGGGGGGCCGGACCTCCACCGGTGAATACATCTGAGATGGAGGAAGGATAGCATCAGCATCACATGACTGAATGCAGCAACGATCAGGAGAGCGAGAAAGAGGGAGGGGCATACGCTTTAGGCTACCGCATGCATCCGCGTTTGGACGTGGGGCGCCCGTTGCTGTGGAGGCGTGGTCATATGAGTCGAATGTGTAGACATGTGTGCCACAGCCGTCACACCCCACACCACCGCATCAGCAGTAAGAACGCACTGAAACAACAAGGTGAAGGCGCGAAGACTGCACACGAGAAGCAGATACGGCTGCAGGGGCCCAGCAGAGCACTTCGTGCCGAAGCGCAACGCGCGAGAGAGCGTGTGGGAGGCACTTACATATGCGCACATCAAGCCATCATTGCGTTCTCCCGCGCTGTGCGCTCTTCGTGCCGTTGAAGAGAACTTAGAGGAGCAGCATGGACGCATGGAAGGCGGTCATTCCCGGTGATGCCCCTCTCTCCCCCTCCACACAGTCGCACACAAAGCCGCGTTCTCTCACCGAAAGAGCCAGGCAATACACTCCAGCAGAGCACAGCAGTTCAGGCAGATACGACGACGACACAGCAAACAGATGTGCCCCACAAGCAACAAAGAGAGCGAGAGAAGAGGGTGCACGGCATCCCCCGCGGTCCACGATAGCTCCTCTCCAGTCAGCGTAGCACCGCTGCTTCTACAGTGCGGAGACGGACGCACGCGCGGCTCTCCTCATATACTTGACGGCGGTGCAGGAAGCAGAATGGAGACCGAAAAAAAAAAGAAAATCAGCCGCTGCACAACCTTCACGCAGCCGTAAAGGGGTCCTACACACGGGACGCGTGTTGGGCAGGCAGGTGCGCACGTCTGGCCCCCGCCAGAACGGTACACGATGATGAGAGCAATCGACAGTCACCTGCCGCTGTTGCTGCGCTTCTTCTCATTCCGTTTGGCGCCCTTCCCTTTCTGCGTTGTCGCACGTCAGTTCCCAAGCTGGCCGGTAGCTCCCGTCATCCCGCCTCAAGAGCGGGTTGCGGTTTGTATCTGCACTTCGGCCCACTGATGAGTAGCCGCTCTCGTACAGGCTGCACTGCGGGATGCACATGAGCCTGGTGTACGCCCACACATCGTTCACGGACCAGTGAAAGAGGGGGCATGCGCGCAAGAAGTCTGGCCAGCCTGGCGTCGTTTTCTCCACTGCCTCCTTCTGATACCGGCCGTGCGGGTCCGTCTTGCGCGTGCCCATGAAGACCACCTTGAGCGGGTGTTTCTCCGTGAGCGTCCATAGGCTGAGTCGCATGTCCTGCGACGCACCCTGGTGCACTAGTGGCAGACCTCGCGCAACCTCCTGCATGTACCACGCGCGAAACTTGCGCAGCTCGTCAAACTCATCATTGTGTTCAACCACAAAGATGCAGCACTGCGCCAGCACCGGTGCTGTCACAGCGCTACGAAGCAACTCGAACATCACCACGCTGTCCTTTCCGCCGTTGAACGCAACTCCGATCTCGGAAGGCGCGTAGCGCTTGAAGATGTCTCGAATGAGGTACTCGGAGGCGTTGACGCGATCCATCAGCTGTGGTGACATGACCGGTAGAGCAGGCTGCTCTGTCCCCTGGATAGCACACTCATCATCACGGCATCCGCTCTCACCCGGCGAAGCCTGTGCTGCGGACGTGTCCTGCGGCATGAGCGACACGAAGCGAGGGGAGGGACGAGCGCGGGCGGTGCAAAATTAGTGTAGGCGAGGAGGGGCCGAGAAAACGATGCGAAAGCCACACAGGAAAAGAAGCCGTGCGGAAGCCAAAGCAGAGGGCTCTCGGGAAACCTATCGGCGTCCGCTCGCTCAAGAAACCCTCCGCGAGGGCAGCAGCAGTGTCAGCACGGAGAGCCGCTCGAGAAGAACACAGGATGGCAAGGCCGCGGCAACCGAGTCGGGGGCTATACAATGCCCAATGGCACGGTGGATGGGGTAGAAGAAGAAGGGGTAAGACGAGAAACGGAGTGGGCAAACAACAGCGTGCAGCAAGAGAAGAAAAAGAGCAGCGCCACTGCATCAATCGTCTCGTGCCCGGCAGTACCCGATTTGGCTCGCGTGTGTGCAAGACAGGTTGGTGAGGCAACAAGTCGGTTCTCTCTATCTGCGCGGATGTGTACGCATGCGCTCTGAGAAGCGGTGGCTAGGACTGCGTGAGTCTCTTCACCAGCTGCGCGTCCGGTATATCTTGTTGTTTGGTCTACAGGCCGGTGCGGTGGCACGGAAGACGTATGGGTGGAGGGCAACCGACGAAAGAACGACCGATAAGTTACGACGGGGCAACGAGCTGACGCCGGTGTGTGTGCACGCAACAACAATCTGGAAAGAGAGAGAGCGTGCGGACCAGCACACACGCTACAGCACGCGCAATGTGAACGGTGGACTGAAGAGAGACGGGCCGTAGAGGCAGCACGGAAGAGGAGGAGAGCAGGTGAGCGAGCGGGAGAGAGAGATCGGTGTTTAGTCATGGGCAAAACGAAAGAAACGATGAGGGCAGTTGCAGAGAGAGGGGGAGAGTACCAGAGCGGAAGTGGTGCCACCGCGAATGCCTGTGCGCAACCATGGTGTGCGACGACCCCGCAAAGCATCAACGGCGCAGCTCCCTCGTTCCTCTTCTTTCCTACGCAAAAGGATGCACACTGAACACCGAAAAAGGCGTTTGAGGGTTTCGAGAACGAACAAAAGGCGGCGGTGGGCGCAACATCACCAAAGTCCCGCACATCACATAAATGCTCCACAGCAGTTATAATCGCGGCTTCGCTGTTTCTCGTACTGGAAAAGAGCTGTGTCAGCTGCGAAGTGTACATGAAAAGGTGGAAAGCGCCTTTCTCATTGCCGTCCCAGTGTCGACTGGCCACCGCGCACCACTCATTTTTCGAATCTTAATCCTTTCTCCTCTGCCACGCGTGCAAGTGCAGAGTGGAGAGCAGCCGCACCTGTGGCACCCCCACCACCGCGCCCCGTCGCACTTTACCTCCAGGCACGATGGCCGTTCAGTTCATCGCCAGCGCAAAGGGTCGCACCAGCAAGTGCGCGAAGAGAGCGGAGGGCAGTGGCACTGAGCGCGAAACGGGAAACAAGACGGCGTCCTTCACGACGGCAGCACTCTCCCGCAGTGCCCGCTCCACATGCAAGGCGATGCTGCGCGCCACCAATGCATCATAAGCAGCAATGCCGTGCTCGCTGAAGCACTGCAGAGCTGTCCAGTAGAGCTTGCGCCGCGCAGGCGTGCTGTGTGTCGTCGGGAGGCCTAACCAGCTGCGCAGGCACAGCGACACGAGAAACACCACGTCCACCTGAGCGCTGGACAGCAGCGCGGTGCTTGCAGAGTGCTGCTGTTCCAGTTGCGCGCACACCGCCAACACGCGAGCCTCAGTGTTGGCATACGATGCCCACTCTTCGGCGCTGCGTCGTGCCAGACACTGCTCTACGTCGTGACGTGTGACTCGAAGCGCTGTCCGGTTCGCCAGCAGGCTTCTGGCGACCGCCGCCAGCGCCTTGGAGTGGGGCGGCGGCGACGCGACAGGAGCCTGTGCCTCGGATGGGGGCGCACTGTAGCTCGACGACAAGCGGCGGATCATCGCCTGCAGCTGCTGCGCCTCCTCCTCTGTCGCGGAGGAGGCGATGTCGCCCGTCGGCAGAGCCTCGCCCTCGGTGAAGCTGTCTACGTCACACACCGTGTCGACCGTCAGCTCCGCCTCGAAGCCGTCCAGTAAAATCGCTGGCAGCCGTTTTCGACCCTTGCCGGAAGTCACAAAGCGCACCATAAAGTATATCGGGTCCACCCCGCGGCGCTCCTCACACAGCCGGCGCAGCTGAAGCATGCGCTGCTGTGCGACGGCTGGGTCGAACCACGCCCGGAACTCCGCAGACGGCCGCACAAGCACACAAAGGGCCATGGCGGAAAGCAACGTTAGAAGGGAATCTTCGCCGAAGGGCGGGCGGTTTGTCGGCACGGCGGCCGAAGCGGCGCTGCCGGCCGAGTCTGGAGTGAGCTGCGCCGGCGCAAGCCACAGGTCCGCGAGTTGCCCCCAAATCTCTTCCAGCAGCTCTCGACTTGGGTCACTGCCACCACCGCCGTCGTCGGCGGGCAAGGCGGTCGATCCAAGGAGAAGGTGGATGGACTGGTAGCAGGCGCCGGCGCGGGCGGCACGGGCAACACCAAACGCGTCTTCGCCAAAAGACAAGTCCGACCAGCCGACTTGCGGATACGCCTCCACGGGCAAGAGAAGCGGCCATCGCAGGCGCCGACTCTCTGCGCTCGGGCCGCCTCGAAGAAAGGCAAGCGAAGCAGCACGCGCGGCCTCAGCCAGGCCATCGCGAGCCACCGCGCATGTAGACCAGCGGAGCAGCAGTGCCACGCTGTGCGGGGTGAGGGAGCGCAGACAACCAGGCGGGCGCGACTTTTTCTTCGTGGATGGGCTGATCGACGTGGTCGAGACGGCCCACATCTCCGACGTCGCGTCGAAAGCTCCCCCACCAACTTCGACAATCGCGTTCAGCAGCTCCGTCCAGCGTGCCGGCGGGTCGGTGACGTCCTCTTTGACGGTCCGCATGTACGGCTGGAGCGCGGTCCACCCGGCTAGCGTGGTCGACACCCAAACCAGCTCAGTCCAGCGAAAAGCGCTTCCGCCGCCGCACACGTCATTTACGACAGCTGTGAGGGTGATCGGCAGCTTCGGGGCTTGCGCCTGAAGCAGCCGCGTCCAGCACTCGCGTACAACGTCTGAGACGTCGACGGTGAGAGCGCGGAACAGCGAGTGCGCTGACGACCGTCTTTCCTTGCGAGTTAGCAGCAACGCGCGAGATTGGGCAAAGAGCGGGCCGTCCACGAGCTTCCATGCGTACGGGCTGCAGCAGAGCGCCTTCTCGCCGGTGCCTATGAGCAACGTTGCCAAAAGGCGCAGGGCAAAGACGAACTGAGCGTCGTGCGCCGGCGACGTCACCGTTGGCGCCCAGCCGAGCACCACCTTCGAGGCCACCTCGAAGGTGGCTTCCTTGTCTGCCGGCGACAAAGAGCCAACACAGCGGCATAGAGCATGAGCACCCACTTCGTACAAGCCCGCGTCTGGCCCAACCTCACTGCACAGCAGCTGGAGAAGCACGCGAAACAGCCCTGGCCAAGGCTGCTGCGACGGCGGTGTAGACGGGTCCTGTGGCTCAGTGCGCTCGCTCAGCTGTGGGAGCAGGTACAGCAGCACGCACGCTGCATGAGGAGAGGGCAGCTGCGCGGCGAGATCGCCTAGGAGACACCGATGCGAGTGGAGAACAGCGTCCAACGAGAGGGCGAATGAAGGCCGCGCCGACCACTGCTCCAGCCACACAGCGCGAGGGTCTACCTCGCTGAAGAGCCTTCCACACGGAACAACCACATCCGTGAGCACGCGCACGAAAACCTCCGTCACCTCGTAGTCTAGCAGAGGCGCCCATCCCTGTGGTAGCTCCATGAGAAGAAGATGCAGGAAGCGCACGAGGGACAGATCGGCTGACTTGCCAGTGCGACCCAGAGAACGCACTGCGGAGATCGCGGCGTGCGTAAAATCGAGCTGGGCACGGGGAGGGAGGGCCTGGAACAGTGACAAGGCCGCCTCTGTCCAACCGCTTTCCTCGTGCAAGCATGCGCGGTCGATCACTGCCTGTTGGAGGTCGGTGAAGTTCTCGTGCTGGACGATGAGCTCCGGGCGGTGCTTCAACAAGTACCGCAGGCTATCAAGCAGATCCGCCTCCTCATCACGGTGCTGAGTGGGGTTCCGAAGGGCAGCCTCCAACACACGCAGGCATTCGTCGTCACAGTGCATGGCAGCGGCGGCCCCACCACCCCCGTGTGGCAAACTGTCGAGGATCTCGAGACTCTCCCAGGCGCCATTCTGCACGTCGTTGCCAAACTGCAGGTGGTTCACCTCGCCCGATACATCCGGCTTCCGCAGTGGCGACAGTGAGAGCGCTGGTATGGCGTCCTCTTGCCGCTGCGCCGCGGTGATATGGTGAGTCGATTCAACCACTTCAGTCATGTGCCTCATGAGCTCGCCCCACTGCTCCACCGCCGCAGACGGCGCTTCACCAGGTACGTAGGTGTGGTGTTTGCCTTCTGTGTGCGCAGCGTGCAGGCAGGCAGCCTCTCCCGACCACCACGCCGTGTCTCGTGCAAGTGCCTCTGGTGTTTCGTAGGTCTCAAGGAAGCCCTGGCATAGCACGTGCATCGCCTGCACAGTCGGCGTTTGCGCAAGTGACACAGATGGGCCGCTCTGCACCGCCAAGCGCGAGACGGCAGCCGCGGTGGACACGCCATCGAGCGCGGAGGAGCAAAGAAGCGATGTCGACGGAACGGTGCCCCCACCACCGCTGCCTTTGCAGCTACCGCTGTGACCACTCGCGGCGTGTCGAACGACTTGATCCAGGCTAGCCGAGTGAGTTGACCACGGCGGGCGATGCATCCGGCGAGTGAGGGAGGAGGCTTGTGCTCGTTCACGCTCCAACCACTATGGAGCAACCTGAAGACTGCATGTAAGGCAGCGAAAATACGTGTATAGAAGGGGGAGAAGTGCCGGCGCTTTATTCTGCGTGTACGCCGAGCTCAATATCTCGGACCAACCGTAAGCTCAACGTCAACGAAAGCAACGGACGGCACCTCTGGCAGACGTGCGGTGGAGGCGAAAGGTGCAGTGAGGCTGCCGCTCCGGGTCGGCGCGCTCGATATGTGTCACTTGCCTATACGCGGCTTCTCTATTACAGGCACACACGCCGCGTTGTCCTCGGTATCAGTACGGCGACGGTGACTCTCACCTTTCGTCGTGTGTGAAACCGCCGTGCGCATAAAATGTTTTGTGTTTTGGAAGTGCGCATGTGGAGGCAGCGATGGAGGTAGACGGTGGGAGGACGGAGGAAAAGAGAAGTGAACGAAGAAGACGCCGGCGCTCCACTGCCTGTGCCGCATCACCGCCTACTTGCCACGCAAACATACATGACATCCACAGAGAAAGCGGGTGTGAATCATGTGAGAGCTCCAGTGAAAGGATGTCCAAATACTCTTCGAAGCGGCGAAGCCGCGCAGCTCATCAGCCGGCGTGGCCGCCGCGCTTTGAAAAGTCGATCTCACCTCCTCACACGCCCAGCGACGGGCCCCGGCGAGTGCTCTGCTCTCCCGCAGACCTCGACTTCGCTCTTTTCTTCATCGTTTTCTTCTCGGAGACCCGTATGCAGAGAAGCGATGCGTCCTCGCAGCGGACAGAGCTGGTGTGGGTCACTGCACTGGCGGAGCGCTTACCCACAAGCATAAGGTGCGTGTCGATCTTCGACTGCACCACCTAAACGTCAAAAAAAAAAGAAAAAAAAAAACTAATCAGCTACACATCACACATGAATACTCTAGTGAAAAGAGCGCAACAGACACGTACGTACAAGCACACCCATACGCAGCTTGTGCACCTCGCAGTCCAGGCGCGGGTTTGAGAGCTCATGAGAGGCGAGCGGATAAAGGGGCCCACAACCAGTCATGTCGCCTTCCTCGTCTACCTAAAAGCAATACACAACACGCACGCATGAATAAATGAAAAGCGGATAAGAAAGAGACGGCAAAGGGCAATGTCCCGCTCCCAATCCGCCAAGCAGACACCAAGACATCAGAAGTCCGCACTCAACTGTAAACACGCAAGGCGCCACCGGTTCACCTCCTCCATGTGTCTCTCCGTGGGCCGTGCTGTAGGAGAGCGGCAGCGCTTTCCTTCTCTATTGTGGCGCTCTCCTCTCCCGTTCTCTTTCGCGTACAATGCGGATGCTGCCCATTTTTGTTTGCGCGCTAATCCTCACGCGGCGGAGGACTTGTTGCTCTCCGAAGCAACAAGCGGGCCACGGAATGTGTAGTTAACCTCCGGCCTTGCCTTCGACAGCGGTGAGTACTCCGATTTCGGTAGCTCCATCGTACAGGCATACTCGCCGTACATGTCCCGCAACGGGGTGGCGCTAAGGAAGTACGGGTTCTTGCGCAGCGGGTAGTCGGTGATGGTACCGTACGGCGTAGACCACGCCGGGAACCAGCAAGCAGAGAAGAGGCTGAACGTCTCGCCTGGGCGGATGCCGTAGACATGGTAGTCGAAGCGGCGGCACCACTCCCGCTTGTACGCGGTGTATTTGGCCCACAACTCTTTTTTCCGCTCCAGCCGCTCCTTCGACTCCATCACGCCAAACTTTCTACACTCGTAGTCGTTCGGCAGGAAACCGGAGAGACGAAACATGCTACGGTACCAGAAGCACATGTCGGCGAAGATGAAGGTGCCAAAGGAAACGAAGAAGCGGGTGGACGGGTGCAAGCGGGTGTGGCGCAGCGACGCCTTGGAGCGCACCCACATGCTGTAGCTGAACCCTAGGAAAGCAGCGATGCCGTGCTCGTACATGCGCACGCCGGCGGCCGTGTTAATGATAGAAGGGGTGTTTTCGATCACCGGAAATGGTGTGCCCATAATATGGCGTGTGAGGTTAAAGTTGGTGTAGTCAGCGTTCGTGATGGTCCGGTACACGTGGTCACGACGCTCAATGGAAAGCGACGTGCGCCAGAGCTGAAACGACTTCCACGCTAGTTGCTCCTGGTCGGAGAGCTCGCGTTCGGTGCTAGGGGCGTAGCGGGTGTGCTCAGTCGCCACAAAGATCGGCTTTCCGGTCACGTCTACACCTCCGGTGCCGAGTTCCGCTGCTGTCGCCATTCTACACTACTTTCCCGATCGATTGAGGCTGCGCTGCACGAACAGACACTAGCGCCTTCCTTTCTTCCTGCACTTCACGGGAGGCAGCAGCAGTCGGGGGACGGGAGGAGAGGCGCAGGCCCACCTGTTGCTTTCAGTACTCTCAGTCGACAACGCCGCGGTTGCTGCGCAGCGTTGTTTCTAGACATAAAACGATGATGGTGTAGCGGCGCCCTGTATCTCCTCGGTGGTTGAGTGCGTCGCTGTGCTGCTAATAATGATGATCCGCCTTGACCGCTACTTCCGGTTTAACGTCGTCCTTTCCTCTTGTTGCCCTTGCGCACACGCACACACAAGAAGATCCGGGCTGAGGCGCAGGACGCACCAGAGGCACACCCGCTGTCTGCTACACGCGAACGAAATAAAACCAGGTGTGCACGTGCGTGTTCCTAATGTGCTGTCGAAGGCACCCAGAGGAAGAAGGTGAGATGAGGTGTGCGCAGAGAGCATGAAGACTAATGAGGAGGTGCCACAGCATGAGTGCGCTCCACACAGATAAGCCTGGCGTCTGGCCCCTCCCACCTTTTTCGCGTGGGGGTAGGGAGGGGAGGGCCGCGAGAAGACCGAGTCGTGCACAGACGTGCACACACACGCTGGTGAGTGAGCTGATGAAGGGTTACCTGTCGCGCAGAGTGCGCACCGCACGCACTCGCCCCAGAGAGGAAGAGAAGCCGTCGCGCAGAGCTTCCAGCGCGTGCTTGGTTCTGCGCAGCAGCCTGAGGCGGCGCTGGAGCCCGGCTTCATTGCATAAGGAAGCTACTTTACTTTTTGCAGAGAGAGGGGGGGGGAGTTGCGGAAGACGAGCACGCTTCTCAGCACGAGTGGCGCCCTATCGTTCTTCTTTGGATGGGGCGTGACGTTGTCCACCAACACGCGCGTGGAGACGCACACGGAAAGCATCAAGCAAACAGTGAGAAGTACAAAGACACCGAGGAAGCTGCCATGCGTAGTGTCCGCGTCATCGCGTCGCATCAGGCACAACAGAAAGGGAGCCCATGAAACGAGGTGTAGAGGACAGCATAAGATGACGATGACCTGCCTGAACCCCGTGTGGCGCCAAGTCGAAAAAAGAAGCCTTCTCGACTCGACAATGCACACGAGCAAGTTGAGGTGTGGCGCTCTCTCGCCGTCAGCCGGAACGCGATGCCACCTCGTTTCCGCTCTACGTCCTTTCGTTACCGCTGCCCACATTACCGCCCACCACACCAGTGGGGGTCCTACGGTGACCATCTCCGGTGGAGTGTGCACAGTTGGCACTGCACGCGTCAGCAGCGAGAGATGGAGACGAGCAAGAGGTGCACGCTCAGCTTAAGTGGAAGAAAAGCTGAGGCTAACCAGTGAAGCACCATCGCAGTCGTCCCTGCTTTCCCTTCGCGTTCCCCGTGTTGACAGGCATGGACACCACTGATGCACGCGATGGCATTGCGTGCGCACACGGAGAGCGCACTTCCGAGGCGTTTTCTTTCGTTTTCGACGTGGCCACTCTAGCACGAGCAAGTGAGCAAGCGCACACGCATACACGATCACAGTCCGCCGAACTCCACTGCACTACGGCCACATCCCGGTCGTGTCTGGGACGAGCCGTCCTGCCATGGTATCGGGCCGTGCACCAGACAGGCTCTTCTTGTCCTTTCCCGTCCCATCGTTACATACGCGCTGCGTAGTCGGCGCCAGATACACTCGG